>NW_021637634.1:0-32034 GCF_004799145.2 Neltuma alba | reverse complement strand
GAGCAGAAACTGCAATGATTTCTTTCCTCCTCCAATTCTTTGCTGTTCCATTATTGTATGATTATTTCTTTATTATTACTACTATTTAAGATAAAGGCAACTTGCTTGTCTCCCGCCTATTCACCCCCATTTCCCCCGTTTTAGCTTCATTTATTATTTATTTCCTAACATTAATATGTTTTGTGCATAAAAACTAGTACCAGTGCTCGTTATGTTGATAATATTTTTATGAAATACTATTAAATTTAAACCATTTTTCCAGCAATTAAATTAAACCATTTAAAGCGATACAAATCCCACCTAACAAACCGAAATAGAGGATTAGAGACATTAAAAAAAGCATCATTTATGGCCAACATGGCTGATTCTTCTATTTTATTAGTGAAATAAATTTTCATTACAGCAAATTGTAGTATTAATAATAATTTGAATTAACATACGATCTTGTGTCTTCATATGGGTATTATTTATTGGACAAAACTAATTAAAGTTATATATTGAATATACTGTTTCAAAATTAAACCATAACAAGTTCATTGCCAATTCAATAAAATAATAAGAATAGTACTATAATATGTAAATTATAAAACATCAATACACGATTTGTAAATTATAAATACAGTCACTGATTTCTGAAATCCTATAGTATGCGATGAAATGTGTTTAATTATTATACGCATGGAAGAGTAAAAATAAAAACTAAATGACAACATATAAAATAAAAAATATTTATTTAAATTGACATCACTGGGACGCGAGAGACCATAGGCACATTATCGCCCTGAGCGGACCGGCGATGCGGACGTCCAATGAAACTGACCACCCACTCGCGCCGTCTTCTTCCTCCCTTTTAAACTGCCTTTCTTGCTGTTTCTGGCTGCGTTCTCTCACCGGTTTTTTTTTTTCTTTTTATTTATGAAATTATTTTTGGAGAATAAAGTCTAAAAGATCAACACTTAACCGAATTAACAGAGAGTATTAATAACTTTATTGGAACGCATTTTAATGTTTTCATATGATTTTTTTTTTTTTTTTGCCTTTTGAAATGGCAGGATGCTACCAACCAGACTTCGAGAGATTCATTTTAGCGTGTTAGTTCGGAGCAAGTGGGAAAAGCAGCGCACGGATGCGCCTATGATAACCATAAATATGGGGAAGGCCAGAATTAAAGAAAAAGGCCCTCCAGCGGGTCAAGTGGGCAACAAGTTGAAAAGAGAAAACCCCAACCAAAAAAAAAAAATTAAATTTTAAATTTTTAAATTAATATTAGTCATTATACTTGTAAAGAAAATAATTATACTTAAAAAAATAAACGGCAACATATTTTTATAATAATTCTTGATTTAAAATTTTATAATTATTTTTTGGGATTTTTTAAGTTAAAATGTGGGTGCATATTTTTATTCATAATTAATATACCACCTCAGCTAGCCGCGCTGAATTCAGGGGAAGAAGTTTATGCTCAAAGTTCTATTAGAAAAAACGCCCATACTTGATATCCAGTAATATATCCAATATTTTTCTGATGAGAGGATATCGTGCTTGATAAAAATAAATAAAATAACATACAACTCATTGTTCATCATTTATCATTACCATATTTGTTTTATATTTTAAAAATATTATTTCTAAGTCTTGGATACAGGAAGTTTCACACCCAGCTAGCTATTCACCTTTCTATTTATCCTATCAATTCTCATCATGCTCTTAACTCTTGTCATTTTATTTGTAAAACATATAAAAGATTTTTTTTCTTACTTATAAATCACGTTATTAAATTTTTAATATAAATATAGTACTCTATCTTTTATTTATTATTGCGGATATTGTTATTTTATGAAAAATTGTACTATACTTCCTCTTGTCGTATTTATAAGCTTTAAATTCGAAAATGGGTGTAGTCCAACTTATAAGCTTTGATTTGGTGTTTGTCTTAAAATGTAATGTATTTTTTAATTTTATCTTTAATTATTTATTTTCTCGTATTGCCATAATCTCTTGTCACGTTTTCTCACGCATTATCTTTTGTCTTTTTCTCATTTATTATAAAAACACATCTAAAAACAAAATTATATCTCTGATTTATTTATTATATTTAACTAATTTAAACTAATTATTCGTTATCCTCAAACTAGTTATCTGAAGTTTATAATAAGGACCGGAACGAATATATTGAATAGGGATCAAATCTAAAAGTTATCCAATTTTAAGACCAGAAAAGCAATATACTTCTTGAGTTCTCATCACCGTATTACTGGAATGAATGAGAAATAATTAAGAAGATGTAGTTAAGAAGAACATAGAATGTAATAATATTTAATATTCGTATTTTACCTAAGAAATATAATACTCCTACCATTCAAATTCTCATCTGTTAGATAATTAACCCCGCTATATATTTGTCATAACAGGATGCTTTCCGTTTCACCTTAAAGGCGACGAATAAAAAGCGTGTTTCATGGACCCATCAGCAATAAATACTTGAATAGAAAGAGAAGCAGGGAACACAGAGTTGTTATGGAGTCTTCAATACGGCAACAAGTGGCTCAACTAAAGACCAAAGCCAATGTATATATATAGCGGTTGTTACTCATAAAAATAGATTTTTTTTTGCTATAACTTGTAACAATTTTGTATGAGCTTATATTCACGAATACTCTCATGGATGATATAAATTGAAATTAATAAAAAAAAAGGCGCATTATTCATTAGCAATAACTAGTGAATTTGATTTTAAATTGGATTTTAAAAAAAATGTGCTCACTCTCATAAAAATCAATGAAGTGGGAAGTAAGGTGTTGGGGTTGGGAAATCTGACTTTAAGTCAACCGTAAAAGTAGATGTATATACGCATTATTAGACATGACTTCGACCAACAAGCAAGTTGCCACTTGATTGTCTCAGGAAAAATACAAAATTTAGCTGCTTTAATAAGTGATCCGTGATCCTGCTATTTGTTGCTCCTCAATATTAAACAGTCTTGTTTGAACTAATGAAATACTAAAAGATTGTTTAGACTATCTATTTTCAAATTAGAAGTTAAACGTAAATTGTCTAGATTTGTTCTGAACATAACTTGTCAACAACATTATGTGGTCTTCGACTTCTGCCATAAAATTCATTTCCGGGTATAAATTGGTATGAAAATCACCAAACAAACAAATTAAAAAAAATGATGCTCTTCCGATTCTTAATATAGGATCTATTTAACTAACTTGATTAGATTAAAAAATTTAGTTAAGTTAGTTAATTATAAAAAAATGTGACACGTTTTTCTCAAAACACCATAATCATATTTCTTAATACTCTTTCATCCTTTTTTACTTAATTATGGTTGAGGGAGTATCAACAGGGTAATTTAGAAAAAATTGATAAATATAAGAAATAGATCTTATATTTAAGACTAAAATTATCTCAATAATTAAGTCCTGTATTAAGAATTAGAGGAGTGTAACATTAAAGTTAAGATAAGAATCTCGATCGAATGACCATATGGTGTAATTAGTGATGCCATCATAATATGTCTACGAAGGGACTCAATTGCACATATAACTTAATTGAATAAAATAATAGGAATAAGAACCTCTGTCATTTTATGAATGTTAATTAGCTTTTCGTTTGTGAGCTAAGTAATTTTTTCCTTGAAAGAATTAAAATTAATTAAGTAGTAACGCGATGAAATTAATCAATTGGCACACGTTGGTGAAAGAAATGAGCCGGCATTGACAGGTGATGAACACACGCGCAAAATATCCCGAGCATAGTCTTCAGCAAAATATCTAGAAGAACCCGAGAGAATATAGTAATTATTTTTAATTTTTAATCATATATTCGCAATAAATGTGTGGTCATATCGCCATAGGGAGTAGGGAGTAGGCACTGTATGGAAACCTCAAAGTCTTAGAACCTATTCACGATATCTTATTGGGGTGGGGGGTGGCACACAACCTACTCATTATAATATAATTACGAAAATCTTAAATTTTATTAACCTTATTTTGAAATTTAAGACTTTGGGTCCGTTTGGATCAGCGATTGGAAAAGCAGCTTATAGAAAAAGTAACTTATGGAAAAGTGAAGTTGGTAAAAGTTAAATTGGATAAGCTGAATTGTGTTTGGATTGGAGTTCAGACAAGCTAGTTTACAAAAATGAGATTGGAAAAAGCTTGTTTGGATTATAGTTGAGTAAAAGTAATTTTGGCTGAAAAATTGCCAAAATGGGCATGAGTTTTAATAAATAATAAAACATGATTAAAAAAATAATTTCACATAATACAATGAAATTAAAATAATTTAATATGAAGAAGTCATAAAAAATATTTTAAATATAAAGTGAAACATAAAAAATAAAAGTATATTTTTAGGAGCATATTTAAAAATAAAAATATATTTCTAACTTATTCATTACTTTCAACTAATTTTAATTGATTTTTATTATCTACAAATTAGTTATTTGAGGCTTATAATAAGAATCAAAAGAAGTAATAAATTTCTTAACTTTTTCTCTCTTCATATTTCAAAAGCCATAAGCTATAAGCCATAAGCTGTTAATTTTAGCTTATAGCTTATTGTAGCTTTTCAGACATAAGCCCGATTGCAAATAAGTGTTGCCAAACAGACCCTACTTTTTTCAATTGAGCTTATAGAGCTTATAGAGCTTATAAGCTACTTATAAGCTCTAAAAAAGTGTTTCCAAACAGGCACTTTGTCAGCAACATTCTCTAAGGCATGGCTGGTCTCATGTATAGTTAACATTTTGTGTTTGTCTAAAAATTTGATACACTTTTTTTTATAATTAATTACATAACATATATCTTTATATATTTATTGTTTTTAACTAATATTTTAACATACCTGATTTTTAGTTAATAGTAGTTGCTAACATATAAGGTGTATATTTTTTTCAGGTAAAAAAAAAGAATAGTTTTTAAATTTCCTCTCATTTTTTTTGAATATATATCAAAGAATCTATCGTCGGTAGTAGTTATTAATCGCCCCACCGCGAAGCCTTCACTTAAAGATGAACAGTTAGCCACAAGATACTTCTCATGGCTACGGATTCAAACCCCCCTTGCTACTTTGGTTAAAAGACAAGTGAGGCAATTCCCCACCGCCACTTGGTTAAAGGACCAAGTGAAATCAGTATATGTCACATTCGCTGGGTATTTTTCTCTCATATTACCTCCGATCTTTAATATAAAATCTCATTTGACTTTTATATTAGTCTTAAATATAAGACTCCAATTCGTTTTGTCTCTCATATTTGCTCAATTTTTTCCAAGATAGTTCTTCTAATAATTATAGTTTTAACCAACATACTTGATTAGTAAGGATATTTTAGAAAAGACAGCACCTATTCATTACAAATAACTAACGTAACTTGTTTTCTTAATTTCCTTAAATTAATCAGTTGGCTCTTATAATTAGGACCGGAGGTAATATTTGTTATGAACAGGATAAGGATAGTGGGTGCAAGTGGCAAGTGTCCATGAGTCGAAATCCAAGTCCAGTGATGCGTCTTAATTTTCCTGAGAAAATGACGAGCATGAAGAAGAAGAAAAAAACTAAATGCGGAGGAGAGGGGAGACAGACATCACATTCACCGGCTTACCAATTTTCTTGTCCAAAATATCTGTCCTGGTTCCAACTGTCCATCTGGCCTGGCCTCCATAACCCCATTGGCTAACCCCGCATTTGCATACTCCACGCATTATTTTTTTGGTGATGCAAGTTTTAGACGAGCTCGTTCGCAAGCTAAGGAGAGAAAATTTAACTCATAATTTTTTACAGGAACTAGCTCAAATAGAGAGGCGTATGCACCCCGCATTTGCATACGTGGGTACATTACTTTCTAGCGGTGTATTTAATTTGGAGGCAAGAGAAGCATTTGTGAAAAATATCTTCGACCAAATTTTTCTCATAAAATTACTTTTAAAAAGCTAATTCAAGCACTCTATAACTTTTCTATTCAGCTTTAAATATACTAAAATCTCTTTACTTGATTTAATAAAAATTAAAAAAAAAAGATTATTATATGAAATTATTAATATATATATAACTTATATATTTTCTTACAAATTAATCCTAACATTTGATAATGATTAGAATTTAAGGCGCATACGTAAAAATGTTCTAATAAATATGAATATTAAGGAAAAAAAATAGTTGGTGTAAAATACAGGAGAGAATTAAATGAACTCTATACTCACGACCGGCCAGTAGTGTCGAAATCTTTTTATCTTATGCTAAATAATATATAATGCTTCCATTAAAATGTATAGATCATATTCAATGAGACAGCTAGACGGGAAGCGTTTAAACCAATGGTTTATTACGAATATTATATGTTTTGATAAATAAAAAAATAGAAATGTCAGATGCTCATTCATGAATACTTCAGGCCAAAAATATGTTTCACCCAAACATTTTGATATTTGCTCTGATTTTAGGAGACTCAATTACTCAGTGTTCCTCGCGAAACAGTTTGGCAGCAAAAATGTTGTTTAATAATCTAATTAAAAAAAAATCTTCGACCACGATGAAAAATAACGAAATTAACCCCAAAAAGTTATCATAAAAATGTGCGAAACATGAAAAAGTCATACAAAAGAAGTCGTGCTTTTGTCACCAAACTAGCAGGGAGTGACCGGTGACGTGTCCAATAACTCTCATTCACCTCATGAAGACATAAAATAAGGTGAGGGGCCGGGCATATCTCAACGGTCTACGTTTAAATTTATTGTTTCCACGACTTATGCAAGTATTCAATGAATGTATTTGCAACATGCCAAATCCAAACACCCAAATAAATAGTAAACAAATGGACAACCTACTGCATGGTTTCGCCAGCAGTACGCAACCTAATTATTACTAGTAACACGCTTGTTTTAAAGCCTGGAAATTCTGGAAACATGGAATTTTCCTTAACAACTAGCAGTAAGTGTTTGAATCCAGCGTCTCTTTTCAGCTACCCGACTCAACATGTTTAATCATTCGATCACTGGTTAAAAAGAGTTTTGTCATGCTTCGTGTTTTACCACATTATATACGTGCCTTTCCAACAATAGCAGCCTTCTTACGGATGCAGATCCTTCCAGAGAGAAGTTAGTTAATTTGAAGGAAAAATGCAAAGAAGTGAGCCTTGCTTAATGCTGCATTCCGTCCTCGATATAAAAGCTAGATAACTAATTTAGAGATATTAAAAAAATTGATATCATTAGTTAAGTTATTTATTATTTGTCTGATCTTCCTTATGCTCTTCAATCATGAGTGTTGGATGATTGAAATTATCCCTTGATATGAACCATTTACTGTCAATATGATATTTTGACAAAAATAAAGAATAACAGGAATTAAGATTTATATTTACGATCAAATTTAATTTCAAATTAACTATTATATTAAAGTAATTAACTCAATAAGAGAAATAGCGTTTTAAGACAGTTTTCAATTGTGAGGAATGCCCTATTTTCTTCTGCTTCTCTTGCCATTACAGAAGGACAAACATCACAACATCAATAAGGATGGATACCTAATAGAAAAGTAGGCTCTTGGCCCCAAAAAAAAAAAAAAAAGGCAAGGAGGCTCCCATCTTGTCCTTATCATGGCATAGGAATGTCGTATCCATTTTCTTGTACTAGATAAAACTACCTGTATATTAGTTGCAGACGCTGTCATTACAAGGGCTGAACCTATGACCCTGTCGTTCTTGCTAATGTCTCTGGAGACATTATATTTATAGCATTCAGGCCACTCATAGAAGTGTCATATCTAATCAGTTCAAGCCTTTTTCTTTTATTTTTCTTTTTCGCAACAAGAATAAATAAAAAGTAACTCTCGAAAACAACTCACGCGATCAATCAATTAACACAACGAATAAAAATATAAAATGTAAAATTTGTAGCAAGATAGCAATGCATCGCACATGAGATCTGCCAAGTTAATTAGTTCATTGTCGTCCCACTCTTTGAATGATTGAGTTTCAGGAAAATAAAAAATAGATATTTGGTGATGTTGACTGTTGAGGTTGTATCAGCGTGGGTTCAGTCAGGTTATGGGCGTGTTTCCCGCCGAGAAAAATATTTCTTCTGCTTAAATTAAAAGTGATTTAAAATTGAAGTCGAAAAAATATGCGTTGTGCGGGAAAATCAGAGTCAACAATTTTGGGCCGAAGTGAAGGTTCATCTAGATGATCTTTTGCCGTCGTGGGCTTGTGCTGTGAAAGTCGGCGCATATACTTTAATTGCACCTCCCGGGCGCCAACCTCTAAACAAAGAGAATGTCAGGGCCCTTGGGTCACGAACTGATACCAACTCCTCTTTCCTGTTGGATTCATTATCCTGAATAAATGGACAGTAACCCATCTGAAACGAAGCATTAAAAATACTCCTTCAATTCTAAATATAAAATCCTTATGCTAATGTATAAAGGTTTTATATTTAGTACCAAAAGAGTATAAAATAAGTTATAAGAATTAAGATTAGGGTTGGGATTGAAAAAATTATTAAAAAGTGTTCAATATGAATAATTTCTTGTTATATGAAATTAGACGATCTCATGTAAGTAGAATTGAAAAATGTTATATTCTACCATGATATTCTCCCATCCCACATATATAAATTTGTCAAATTTCAAGTAACAAGCAATCTTTCATATTAAAAAATTTTTTAACATATTTTTTTAATCTTAATTCTTATCTTTTATTTTTAATGGCTCAAGGAAAGTAAATTCCATGTTAACAAGAATTTATGGGGGTTAAACTCGCAATCTTCTACGGACAAAAAGTACTTCATAGCGTTACGCTATGTTGTCAGGTGATTGACATGAAGGCTTGTCCTTTGATCTTTCGTGAAATCACTTTCTTAAGACGTCAATTATGAATGCAACTTAGTTAGAAGACGACATCTCGGGAAAATTGTTACGGTCGCATATCACCTTCGTAGACCCTGTCGCAGAAATCGATAGTTGAAACAGAAATGTCAAACTGAACAACACACAAAGGTCTCAATCAACCAGTTAAGGTAGTAACTTGTTATCACCCTTGTCTCTGTCTTTGAAATACAACTTTAGACTTCAAATACTAATAATTCCCGAGAACACCATGAAGGCGCCAGGCAATGCAGCGCATTGAATACGGAGAAAGCAGAAGACGCAGAAGAGTGAGAGGGAGACGGCGCAGGAGCTGCTTCGCGGTGGCCGTGTTGGACGGTGACGGCGACTTTCATACCCTGAAAGCAATAGCCTCCGCTAGAGAGGTAGTAGTGTGTCCTTGCCTCTGTCAACTGCACCACATCTCTCCCACCACGCGTCAAGTTTTTCACGAACCCTTCGTCTCTGCAATTCTCGTAGCTCGTCTCGTTCACCTCCAGAACGTTGAAGTATCGTTTGTCAAAGTTGAATACTGCATATACATATATCCATCTTTCTCATTTCAGCTCATGAGTTACTCATCATTAACACTAACACTACACATAATCCAAGTAGAAAATAGTAAAAACAGACCAACAGTACTTTTTCTCTTTGGGATTCTTTTAGTCTAAGAAGTTTTCACCTTTTCCTTTATCTTTTCCTGTCGTTATACATCCTCCGTCTAAACATGTATAGCCAGCGTGTTTTTGGTTATTTTTAGGTATGTATAGCTAGAATAGGAAACTGAAGAGTTCCTGGCCAAGAGGGGGGGGGGAAGGGAAGAAAGAAAGAAAGAGAACAAATGGAAACTAGAGAATGATGAAATATCTAGGGGCGAATGGTATAGTGATTTTCTGGGTTTCAAATTGGAGAGGACCGGTCCAAATGTAATTCGCGAGGCCTTGGAGTTGGAACTGGGAAGCATTTTCTCGCCATTTTAAAGTCAGATTCTCTTTCTTTTTGTTCTGCTGGAAGCCAGAATTGTTCTTTTAACTTTTGCTTTTCCCTCCTTCTCGCGTCACTTTTAGTTGATAATCACTCAACACTCAACATATGTTATGAAACTGAATTTTACTAGGTGACTATTATATAAACTTAATGTATTTCATGTGCATGAAGCAAATCTTAATATCAAACTTAAATGACGTTGATATCTTTTATGCATGCCAGTTAAAACTTGAAACAGATCAATTCCAGGCATGCTCTACACAGGAGATGGATTAACTATATTTATTTCATATGGTCTCAGTAATATTTCTAAATTTAGCAAAAAGGAGAAGGGAATATACTATTTTTTATTTTGGTGCTGTTATTAATGTGTTGATGATATATGCTAGATATTTTGGGCTATGGGAATGGGAATACATTGAGATCTAATGCCATTAAGTACATTGAGAAAGAAGATGCCTAACACCATCATAAACTTCTCTTCAACAAGTAAACTGAAAAACAGACATAGCATGCAGTAGTTACAGCGATCCCCTTGATCCCATTGATCCAAAGTATAGAGATCCAAAATGGTACACTTATTTCATTTGCACTTAGAATTAAAGAATCTAGATCATTTAAGTTATGAGATAAAAAATGTCCATCATCAAGGAAAAAATTAATATACTGATATAAAAAATGAGGTGAGACGCTCAAGCTTCTGAGTTTTTGGATGGCCACCAGGCCAGTACAAGAAGCTCGAAGCGCACATTTGAGTGCCTTTCATAAAACATTTGTGTATACAGTTTAAAGGATTGAAACCATATTCCAATCTAAGACTGTTCGTACAGTGCGGGATCAATGAATTGAATGAAAGAAGGGAGTATCTATATAATAATTGGGGAATGGCGACAGAGAAATTCACATTCAGGATTAATTACTGTGAAATCCATATCGTCAAATAAAGAAAAAAAGAGAAATCGAAAAGGAAGGAAGTTGAACGAGAGCGAGTACTTACGGAGCCAATCGCCAAGAAAGAATTGCTCATGAGCAGACCATTCAGTATAGTTAACGTCGTGATTGATCCAGCCTTTGGATCCACCCACCTTGTGCAGCATCGGATCTCCCATCGCAGCCATTATCGGCACCACCACCACCACCATGCTTATCAGTATCACTCTTAATCCCCAGTAGTTTCCCATCTCACTTTTTTCTCTCTTGCCAAACACACGCCCAAGAGAAAATGAGCCAAACTTACACCTCGAGAACCACGTTCTCCAATCTGGAACTGTGAGGCTGTGCTTAGCAGGGAACGGAAAAGTAACGGCTCACTCAATTTAAGAACAACTCCGCACCCGCCACCATGCAACAAGCGTGTAGGAGCTGGCACCATATACATTACTCTGCTGCTAATAAGGGCCCCACTTGATACCCTCTAAGCGATCTGTCACCGTACACGTGTACTTGAACTACCCAATCCCCTCTCATAATTACTCTTTCTGCTATTCCTCCCCTTGCTTTTTGATCAGCAACTTCAATTTCAGTAACACACCGCTTCACAATATTACTAAAATTACTTTGGATATTAATTCTCAGTGTTTCATAATAAACATTTATCGTTTTTTTATATATTTATCTCTCTCTTTTGGCCAGCTAATTTAGTGCTGTGAGCCTGTGGCTATTTTATATTTGATAATATGAATTAAGTTAGTTTCAAGTAAAATCAAGCCTCAAATGAAAGCTGTTCTAACATGTCTTTTATCCTCATCATCATTCATGAAGCTTCAACTTAAAACTTCGAAGGTAACAACTCCCTTGTCGTCACTTATCAGTATTAACCGTTATTAATAGTTTTAGGATTAAGGTGTAAATTTGGGCGGAAAATTTTCTCTCAGAAATGCTAAGCATCTGAATAAGTTAAGGATGGTGTTGTCACTAAAACAATTTGTTGTTAACAAATATATACCCTAATGTTCAAGTATATGTGAGAGAAGCCACTGAATATAAATTTTTAGTTCGCATGCAACTCACCTTTGAAAGATTTTCTTTATTTATTTGGACCTCACCGGCCCTTAAAAGATTAGACGGATATATGTAGGAATATAATAGTAGCATAATAAATACGTATAATGAGGTGGAAGGTGCGTGTACAAACAAAACTTGATAGAAGAAAAGCAGAAAAACAGAAAAAGGCGAGAAACTCTTACAAAAAAAAAAAAAAAAGCAGTATGCAGCTGCAAAAGATAAATGAATGGGGGCCATGACCATGGGGGAGGGCTAGACAAATAAATTTTTGGTTAACGAAAATTCTAAACATGTAGTTTATTAAATTAAACCTTCTTAAATAGGGAGCACTGTTATCTAACTAAGTGGAATTCATTGAATAATATTAACATATGCATAATTTCTCTATATCTCTTCAAAATCAGAGAGAGGGGAGGTGAGGAAATATTAGAAGTCTTTTTTTTGGTTGTTGCAAATATCTCTGCCATCATCATGTGCTTATTATTCCCAATCTTCCTTTTTTATTAGTGGGACTGCTAGCTGCATGTCAGCAAGTAACTTTTTGTGTTTCACTGCTTTGGCATGCTTTGCAGTTCGGTGATTGGCGAGTCCGCACTCTTGTCTTCCAATCTCTATTTCATACTCGTACCCCAACGGTGACCACGAGTGCGCTTCAAGACTTTAATGCCTTTGTTATTTCTCTCTCTTTTATTTTAATCCTTCGTTTCATCTCGCAGCTTGGTTTTAATGGAATAAATAAGTAAAAAAAACAAATGTGAAGTATAAGCCCAGTTTGAATCCTTTTCGTGCTGGACCGAGTTGGATCAACTTCTCATGTTGGCTGAGCCTTCTTCTTTTAGCTTTTTATATAAAAATTTTATAGTAAATTCTCAGGTTAACTTAACTTTTCTTAATTTTTTTTTTTAAAAAAAACAACTCCGTAAAGGGTTGGATCAAACCTATGAGGGGCTGATTAATTCTAATGGGCGATGGTCCAAACTCCAAACTGATTTTTTTTTTAATGATGAAATAAACATTGGAAAAAAAGGACTACGAGATGAAATAAAGGACTAAAGGAGTAGCAGGCAGATTTGGGAATGGGAGATAAGGGGAGCGACCCCACGTGGTATGAGTGCGATGGCATTGCGTGCAACCTAAGGTTTGCAACGCTTTGTCCGTAGTTGTTTTAGTAACAGTCCCTCCCCCTTACTTAGAAGAATTAGGTTTAGAAGACAAACCAAGATTAAAATTTTGTTAGAAGATGTGTTCACATTTAATGTCTGATAATATCTCGAATAGAATTTCTTACAATAAGAGTATACTCATACTTAGCAGGAAAAAAATATCTCTCACCTCAGACACAATACTACGTGAGCCGCTATTACTCTGGTTAAGTGCTTTATCAACCCAACTTAAAAGGCTTTTAAAATAATAAATTTAATAATAATTATGAACATTTTTTTCACCAGAAAGAAGACCAAGCTAAGGCCACTAACTGGGGTAGGTGATCAAAATGAAGAATTTGCTTCCTAAAAAGAAGTGGGCATCATGGAGGTTGGGAGTAAGTTGAATAGCTTGGCACCTATCCAAGCTTATATTTATATACAAAAATTAAAAAGAGAGGCCCTTCTCTGTGGAAGAATACTGCCAACGCTCAATCATCAGCGCAAACTAGCCTCTTCTACAACTCTTTCAAAATTTCCACCTAACAAGCTTAACTCCCATTACATTTCTCAAGTCGTTTACTTTTCCCTTCAGATCCAGTCTTCACATTTCCTTTGCATTGCTGGTATTTCCATTTCATTGCAATTACATTTTAACCCACATCTTATCATCTACAGAAATTGCAGTTACCGGTAAGGGAGCTCATGTTATACATCTGAAGACCGCCTCGCATATAGACATCCTAATTATTTACTTATTTATTATACTGTTAATTTAATTTTAACATTCAAGACTGTGGCAACAAATTGAATACGACTCATGCATGCGCAAAAAGTCGAAAACAAACTGGAAGATAATCATGGTTTGAATTTCACGCGGTGTAGTTTGAAGCCGGTTCTCGTGGCCTTGCTTCTGATTTTCAGATCCGGACTTAAAACAAAGCAAGTACAACTGAGATTATGTGCATTTGTTTTTCCCTTTTTTTTTTTTTTTGGACCCAAAGAAGAACAAAGATTTGAAGAGAACCTGGACTAACACACTCACATGGCGAAGGTCCTACAAGTCCATGCAAACAACAAATTTTCCCGCAATTCCCGCAATTGAATCCTCCAATAAATTAACCCAATCAATACACCAAATTAAATTAAATCACCAAATTCAACTCTAGAACCAAACACCACCCAAACATGAGCATCGACCTCACCCCACTTTCAGCCTGCAATGCCGGGTAACACCAGCAGAAACAACAAAACTATTTTCTTTTCTTTTCTTCCCCCCCCCCCCCCAAGTCCTTTTCTCTTTCAGAGACGCACTTGGAATCATCATCATCTTCATCATCATGATCACTTCACCAGACACGAAGGAAAGCATCCCAAGCTACTCCAATGGCAAACGCTAAAGGCAACAGAAGAACGTGACCTGATGAAGAGAGAGTGGAAGAAGCAGCTTTCTCAGGAGAAGCCATGGGTGGTGGGGGTGGTTTTTCCACATGAATGTGAACCTTCATTCCTCCATAGCAGAATCCATTTCCACTCACGAAGTAGTAATCGCGAGTGACATTCAGAGGAGCCACGTCTCTTCCAGCTCCTGTGGTATAGTTATGAAGTGGATGATCTGTGTTGCATGTTTCGTAGTTAGTCTTGTTCACCTCCAGGACGCTCTGCTGGTTCCTATCATACACAAAAACTGTAATATAACTGTGTTATCGTCTGATTTCAAACAGAACAAATATGCAGTTTCAGTTATTTGATACGGTAAACGAAGTGAACTAAACAAAATCTGAATTTAAATGAAGTTCAGATCATCCCAAGTCACATTAATAATGAGATATGGGACTTGGTTGTGAAAAGGCTGCTTTGAACAGATCTGACTTCAACAGCACCAACTTGATATGTTCAGGTACCAGAGAACAGCAGTCAATCACAGAACTTAAGTACTGGAAACTAGGACTAACGAGACAAAAGGGAAAGATGAGCGGATATCAGGAAGGAATCATAATTACAGTCGCTAGAAATGCATCAACAGGGAGAAAATGAGAGTATAATGAGCTTGCTCGAAAAGGAAACACTAATAAGCAAGAAAAAGGGCAAAAAGTCCTGGATCTGGGTATCTAGTACATGAAACTGAAAAGTTAGAAAGGAATCTAAACTCTATTTTCCCAATCGGAGTACCTCTAGGCTCTAAATGCCAAGTGAATAATCACAATTCCAATGAAGTCGGATGAGCATACAAGCAGGAACAAGTAAAACTATCTCCGTTCTTCTTTTACGATAATCAATTTGTCTCTCTTTTCTACTTTTTGCCGAATTTTCTAGGAATGCAATCTGGATTTACCATAAGGCTCAAAGACAGATAAAAGCAAAACAGAAGCAGCAAAATTAGCTAATTTGAACCTACTCGACACATAGAAACAAGAAAAAAGCTTATAACCTAAGTCTTTTAGCGCATCCAATGCATGAAAATGTCCAGATCTAAGCTGCACATGCGCACGTATCCGTGACAGGCCGGAAGCTACAGCTCATGTTACACACAAAGAAGGAACCTCTTCCATAAAACCTCAAATTGAAGCTTAAATCAGTAAGAGAAGAAGGAGCTTACAGAGCCAGTCGCCATTGTAGAAGTGCTTGCCCCGAGCCCAAATAGTATAGTTCACATTGGGACTCCAACCCATTTTGCCTCCGACAGTCCACCTCGTCGCCGACGCCTCCGGCAACATCACAAGCACAGCGCACACCACAAGAAACAACCCCAAAGACTTCTTCAGATTCCCCATTGATTCTCCGCTCTTCGCTCTCCAGTGCCTTCCCGATAGAAAGAAGCAGTCTCTAGAATTCCCCGTCTATTATATCTACAAAGTTCTGCTTCTTTTGAGGCTTTTTATGAAGGCGGGGAGTTAGGGGTTAGTTTAATTAACATTTTTATTTTTATTTTTATTTTTATTTTTCTTTATTTTGGCCTTTTTGGCTGTGGGGCAAACACTGTAAAGTTCATTTTGTTGTTTGAAAAATTTAAGGGAGATTGCGTTTTAGATCTACAACTGCCACTGATTGTTTACCCCTTGTTGGCTAGAAACACTCTGAATTAATTGCACTGTGACAAGAGAAGCATCAGATGGATATGGTTCCTCTCTAGCCAAATTCCCCCAAGCCTGCTCTCTAGCCAAATCTCCACCCTTGATGTAATCTAACGGTTGTATGTTCAAAGGGATGTTAACCATTGGATGTTCCGTAACATAAAATCTGGTCCGTATGTGGGATATGGATCCGTACTCTATTCTGTCTCTCTCCAACCTCTTAACTTCTTTTCTTGGGTACAATCTTAACTTCTTCTTCTTTTTTTATTTTTATTTTTTGGTTAAAATATAAGTACCTTCTTATTGAAAACAATCTTATTCCAAACACTACCATATATTAAATATGGATATCTCTCCCAGTAAAAATTCAAATCTTAATTCGTCGTGTTATAAAAAATTAATCATTTTTGCTAGAACCAACTCCTGTCTGTCAATTTCTTCCTTGTTTTCAGGGGAACATGCCCGCCCGGCATTGGGCTCACTACTCACTCCTTCTGTTACGCTTGCGGCTTGGAGCTGGTCGAAAAATAAATAAATAAACAAATAAATTTGCTCCTTTGCCCCTGGCATCTCAATCGTTCAATTACATCAACGGTGAGGAATAGGCTGGGAAGAGGTCTCGAGGAATTTTGGCCGGAGAAGATCCATTTCTCTCACGGAGATTATTCTTTTTTCCTTTTGGGCTAAAAGATTCTCTTCTGCGTTTCTCGGGTGAAGGTGGCAGGTGGGGGGATAAATTTACGGTGTTTGGTCGTGCTATCGTAACTTGTATGTCAAGTCCAAGAGAATTAAGAAGTGTTTGAATATAAATCAAACCATAGTTTTATAAGTGTTTTTATGGTTTGTAAAATAAATACATAAAAGAGTTTGCTTCGTTTTGATTTATAAATATCATTTTTATGAAAATTATTTGTACAGTTTTTTCTGGAAAAATTTATTGTGAAGTTATTATATACTACTTCCGGTCCTAATTATAAGAAGGAAATTAAAAAAAAGTTAAGTTAGTTATTTGTAATAAATAGGTGTTGTTTTTTTTAAGATATCCTTATTGATCAAGTATATTGTTTGAAACTATCATTGTTAGAAGGGCTACGTTGGGAAGAAATACTTAAATACGAGAGACAAAATAGATTATGGTCTTATATCTAGAATCAAAATAAAAGTGAAACAATGTCTTTATATATATATATATATATATGAGGGAGGTTATGTGAATGGGAAATGACATCAAGATCTTTTAAAAAAAAATCAATTTAATCACAATTAAGTCTCAGCAAGTTTTATTGAAAATTGAGTTGTAGATATTAATTCAGATACATTAATTACAAATCAAACATTTAAATATTATAAGTAGCTCCCATCATCAAGACTTTTGTATCTGTAAATGTCTAAATTGAGTAAATTCATATCCATAGCTCAGCCTCGATATATTTTTTTTTTTTAAATCTAACTCTCGTTAAATGTTTTAAAGCTTAAATAAATATCATTCCTCACTACCAATCATCGAGAGCATAAGCCCAGTTCTGTTGAGTAACTGGGGTTACTTGCGCAGAGCATCTCTCTCCTCCCAAAAAACAAAAAAGAAAAAGAAAAGGAGACAAATCCAGCCGCGTCTTAATGGGATTAATTATTATGTTTATCATGGTTGCCGTGCAGGATCATAAAATAATAAAATGAATTTAAATTAAAGACCGAAAAAAGTAAATATGTGAAAAGACAATATTCTTCTAATCATCGCGTCACTCTTTTCCCAGCAAATATACAGTTTTAAATCATCCGAGTATTTGAAGATTTATAAAAATGATTGCCCATAGTATATTGAAAGGAAAAAATAACTAAATACAAAAAGGGAATAAATATTTATTTTATACTTCATTTTTTTAAAAAAAATGATATTACTAGAATGTAGTTGTCTGATTATAGAGGGCAGCGTTGAGTAGGAGCAGAATGAAGGGTGGGATGGGAACTATGACTGTTGGATAACCTAAATACTTATTGGGGTGGGTGCATCATTTTATAAGGCGAGTTGGCGGGACAAGATAACTTATATAATTTGAACTGAGTATAAAACTGTGAGTGAAATCTTGTGGGTCAAGTTTCCAAGTGTGCATATCCCTCCCATGGACAAACACAATCCCTGTGTGATTTCGCTGTACTCCCCACCCACACCCCATGTGCCCATCCCTTTCTCCTTTGCTTGCTTCCTTGCTTTCCTCACTTCTTCACCCAATTACTCCTTTCTTCTCTCTTCCTGCCAGCTGTGTGTTCTACTCCCTGTTTTTTTTTTTTTTAATCACTTACCAATGCAGTACTATTTAGTTGTATATATTAAAAATAGTGGGTATGAGGGCAACTTTGCCCCCATGCTGTGATCGAAAGAATTGGATTCTCTCCATTACCCTTCTCATCCTCTTCCCCTCCACTACCTCTTTTTCTCTTTACAATCATTGGATCAAAACTCCAATGGTCTAGACTTAATATTTTATAACATTTTATAAAAATAAATATCATGATAAAAAATAAATAAATAAATTTAAACTGTTAAAATCTAATCTGAACAGCTCATAACTACAAACTGTTATTATAGAGATTTTTTTTTTAATTTTTTTTATTACAATTGTGAACTGTTCAGACCATATTTTAACAGTTTAAATTTATTTATTTATTTTTAATGACATTATTTTTATAAGATGTTAAATCTGGACCACTGGAATTTTGATCAATAGTTGTAAGGAGAAAAGAAGAGTAGTGGAGGGAAAGAGGATGAGAAAGATAGGGAGAGAATCCAAGTCCGTGATGGAATGGAGATGAGAATATGGATCTCACGTAGCCCCAGCCGCAGCCCATGAAACCCAGGGATCCCTCATCGCCCTTGGAATCCGTGGGCTCTTCGACCTGATTGGTGGTGGGTGTCGTTCCCAGGGAGTTCACTGATTCCAGACTGACTTGACCACATCAAATCAAACGAAAGCTGTGCATATAAATTACTTATTTTTTGAATGTTTAGATTAAGTTTTTAAAGTGATTTTACGAAGAGTTTTGGCCATGCCCATTGAAAGCACTTTCTTTTAAAAAAGTGATTTTGGGTTTGATTGCTCTTCTCCCACCATGAATTCTTGAAACTCTCCACACCAACCCGAATTCAGCATTTCATGATTAAGACCTGCGAGTAACAGTGCCGCGTAATGAGGTGCCTCCCGGTGTTGAATGAAGGAAAGCGGAGCAACAAGTGGACTGGAACTTGACACGTCATGGAAAAAGGGCTGAGTCCATCCAAAATGAAAGCTGACGCGTATATTGTCGCATGCTCCATGTGTCCAACTCTATCCATTCTCCCATGCTTCCATCCATTTCATGTGTGGCTCATATTCGCTCTCAATCCATTCTCTACTCATATATTCCTTCTTTTCATCTCATCCTTCTCACACCCACGCACTGCTCACCTACAAACCGGAAACTCGGAGCCATGGAAGCCTGTTTCCTCGTCTCCAATTCCTTCACCAAAACCCCCGATCAGCCTCTTCACATGCTCAAATCTCCTTCTCTCTCCTTCCCCAAAAGACCATCTCTTCAGTTCCACTCCAGGACAGTCGCTCTTCCATGTTAGTTCTCTCACTCCTTTTTCCAACCTATCTGGATTATCATATCTCATATGTATTTTTCGATTGGTTTGATCTGATCTGTACAACACAGGTTGCCATCTCTCATCCTCCTCGCCCTTCGATGGCGATGGTGATCGGCCATCTCAAAACGCGGATTGGCGATCCTTCCGTGCAAAGCTGGTGGCCGGTGAACAGCTGAGAACGGCGCCGGACGAGCCTTCCTCTTCTTCCGTCCCCGATCCGCGACCGATCAGCCTTGGGAACAAATGGGCCCACATCATCCACGAGCCTGAAAAGGGCTGCCTGCTCATCGCCACTGAGAAGCTGAATGGGGTCCACATATTTGAGCGGACGGTGGTCCTGCTTCTCTCCACCGGGCCCATAGGCCCCTCAGGGATCATACTGAATAGACCGTCCTTAATGTCGATCAAGGAGACGAGATCGACGGCGATGGACGAGGAGGGCACGTTTTCAAACAGGCCCTTGTTTTTGGTGGGCCGCTGGAAGCGGGCCTATTTTTGTTGGGCCCAAAAGAGGAAGGCCTGGAGAAGAGTGCGAGTGGGGTGTTGGAGGAGGTGATGAAGGGCCTGTACTATGGGACGAGGGAGAGTGTGGGTTGTGCGGCTGAGATGGTAAAGAGGAATGTGGTTGGGGTTGGAGATTTGAGGTTCTTCGATGGGTATTGTGGGTGGGAGAAGGAACAGTTAAGGGATGAGATTAGGGCTGGCTATTGGACTGTGGCTGCTTGCAGCCCAAGTGTGGTTGGGCTGGAAAGTGTCGGAAGTATTGGGTTCTGGGAGGAGGTTCTTGGGCTTATGGGCCGAAGGAAGGTTTGGTGAGACATGTGGCCTAAGCTGGATGGATTGACTGACCTTATAATGCAACTTCTTTGGAACGCTCTGACAACATGAAGGATTATTCACTGGCAAAAAAAAAATAAAATTTCTAGGTTGGATAATCCAAGGCCTTGTGTCACTCAGTCTCGTACTTACTCGTCCATAGAAGTTGTAAATTGTGATTGTTTTTTAAATTGCTTTAAAACTGTGTAAAGCGTTTTGAGGTTTACCTTTATTATGTTCTCTAAATGATGGGGTTCATCCAGCTTGCTTCAGCAAAGTTGACTGACTAAAATTTCACCCAACATAAAAAAAAAAAACAGAGAGAGAGAGAGAGAGAGAATAAAAACAACTAATAAAATCTGAGCATATGATAAATTTTCGAGTTCATCGTATGAACGTATGGTGTTTCGAACGAAGTATTGAAACTCGAGCAAGTCCTATCTGCATAAAGTTTATTTTATATGATGGCCAAAAAAAAAAAGGTTAACTTTATGAAAATGTAGAAGTAGGTCTCATATTATTTGATATTTATTATTTAATTCATTCTATTTATTTAAAATAAATATAAAATATAAACAGGTGCTTAAATTATTAAATAAAGCCAAATATTGAAGTCAATTTAAAATTTTTTTTAGTAATCAAAGTCTATTTCAAAGTTTTTTTTTTTGGGCACAGATATTTTTTTAGTAGAATCAATCTTATTTGAAATCGAGTACTAAATGTAGACATTTCAGAGATTTTTTATTCTAAGTATAGGCTTACATGGTTCGATTTCTTTTACCTCCTTTATTAATTATTTTTTTATAATACTTTTATTTGTTGAGATATTTTTATTTCTGCACATGAATGTCTTTAAAAAAATATCACAAATTTTCTACGTATTAATTGTTAATAGCCATTCCAACTCCTTTTTGTTTAATCCTACGTACTAGCTGAAATGTCCTTACATTTTACTTTAGAACTATGGGGTAAAGATGGGGAGGAGACGAGAAGAGGGCGGATTAAAAGTGGCGTGTGTGTGATTCACCAGAAGGAAAAAAATGCCAATGATGTGGGGGGAGAACTGAGAAGCGTATCATATTAAAGGCCTGTTTAGATTTATTTATGAGTAATTTTTTAAAGGACAAATTAGGTACAAGTCCCACAGAAGACAATTTATTACTCTGAGGTCCCACGAAATGTCAAAATCACTGACAAGTCCTAAGGGACCTTAGAGTAATATTTTTGATTTGTAAAATGACATTACTGCCCCTCATATTCCAGATTCACATTTGCTCTGTCATTGCGATTTATAACCTCAGCAGCGATTATTAACAACCCAATGAGAGGGCGTTAACAACCCTAACAGTATCCGTTAACAACTTACTTTATAGAATCATATAACCTCCATATAAGAATAAATTATAACCAAATAGTATAATACAGCAACTTTAACACTAAAATGGGAAGCTTTTTTATATCATTAAGAATTTTAGCTAGATCCAATAGGATTATAGTAATATTTTAATGCGAATATCCATTTACAACCTCAACAGCGACTATTAACAACCGAATGAGAGGGCATTAACAACCTAAGCAGTATCCGTTAACAACTTACTTTATAGAATTATATAACCTCCGCATAAGAGTAATTATAACAAATAGTATAATACAACAACTTTAATACTAAATGAAAAGCTTTTTGATATTATTAAGAATTTTAACTACACCCAATAGGATTATAGTAACATTTTAATGCGAATATCCATTTACAACCTCAACAGTAAGTATTAATAACTTAAAGAGAATTGTTAACAACCTTAGCAGTGTCTGTTAACAACTAACTTTATCAGATAATATAACTTCTAACTATAAGTAACTAAATTATAACTAAATAGTCTTAAAGTTAATCTTATATAGTTGTTAGAGGTTATATTATCTTATAAAGTCAGTTGTTAACAGATACTGCCTAGATTGTCAACAGCTCTCTTTGGGTTATTAATACTCACCATTGAGGTTGTAAATGGATCTTCATATTAAAATATTGCTATAATCCTATTGGGTTTAGTTAAAATTCTTAATGATATCAAAAAGCTTCCCATTTTAGTGTTAAAGTTGTTGTATTATACTATTTGGTTATAATTTACTCTTATGCGGAGGTTATATGATTCTATAAAGCAAGTTGTTAACGGATACTGCTTAGGTTGTTAATGCCCTCTCATTCGGTTGTTAATAGTCGCTGTTGAGGTTGTAAATGGATCTTCGCATTAAAATATTACTATAATCTTATGGATCTAGTTAAAATTCTTAATGATATCAAAAAGCTTCCCATTTTAGTGTTAAAGTTGTTGTATTATACTATTTGGTTATAATTTACTCTTATGCGGAGGTTATATGATTCTATAAAGTAAGTTGTTAACGGATACTGCTAGGGTTATTAATGCCCTCTCATTGGGTTGTTAATAGTTGCTGCTGAGATTGTAAATCGCAATGACAGAGCAAATGTGAATCTGGAATATGAGGGGCAGTAATGTCATTTTACAAATCGAAAATATTACTTTGAGGTCCATTGGGACTGTCAGTGATTTTGATATTTCGTGGGACCTCAGAGTAATAAATTGCCTTCTGTGAGACCTGTACGTAATTTTCCCTTTTTTAAATATCTCCGTGAATTTGTTTAAAAATCTGTTTTGAACCGACCTCCAACCAAGTCCTCCAGCCAAGTCCTGGGATTCATATCATTACTATGCCCGAATGGCGGGTCCTCCTCCAGTAGCTCTCATTAGTCATCGCTCCCCGATCCGGTTGCCGATTGTGTTTGCATCAGAGGCGACTCAGGCAAATTCACTGCGCCTGCGTGAGCTTATAAATATCAATTAATTAATTATTGATGTTTCGGAAACATGGAGTAATTAGAGCGGTCCCGTAACAAAAGCCTCATATGAGAAATCAATTCAATTATCTGCATTTCTTCCTCTTCGTATTCGTGCACCTTCTTCCTCTCTGAAGTGAAAAGCAGTTCGTTGCGTAGCACACTCTCAAGTCTCCGCTCGCCGAAACCATGGAAACAGCCCCGAAACTCGATTCCAGTTCTGATTTTGACCTCATAATCTTAGGTGCTTCGGGATTTACTGGCAAATACGTTGTCAGAGAAGCTCTCAAATTCCTTAAACGCCCCTTCCTCCCCTCTCAAATCATCGCCTTGGCAGGTCGCAACCCTGAGAAACTCTTCGACGCTCTTAAATGGGCCAGCCGTCCTGATCCCCCACCTTCGATCCCAATTTTAACCGCCGACACAACAGATCCCTCTTCTCTCCACAGGCTCTGTGGCCAGGCCAAGCTGATTCTCAACTGCGTCGGCCCTTTTCGTCTTTACGGCGACCCTGTCGTTGCCGCTTGTGCTGAAACCGGGTGTGATTACTTGGACATATGTGGCGAGCCTGAGTTCATGGAGAGGATGGAGGCGAAGTACCATGACAAGGCTATGGAGACTGGATCTTTGGTGATATCGGCATGTGGGTTTGACTCGATTCCTGCTGAAATGGGACTGATGTTCAATTCGAGACAGTGGCAGGCTCCGTCGGTGCCGAACCGCGTCGAAGCGTACTTGAGCTTGGAGTCCGATAAAAGGATTGTGGGAAACTATGGGACTTATGAATCGGCGGTTTTGGGCGTGGCTAATGCGAAGAAGTTGCAGGAACTGAGACGGTCGAGGCCCCGAAGAGCTAGGCCAGTGGTAAGAGAATCTACACTTGAAAAATGTTTAAGCCTTCGAGGCATTTCTGCACTTACTGCTTTTCTGATTTAGACATGTAGGCGAGCCTTGAGAGGCAAGTGTAACTGCAACTCTCTGCATTTTGATTAATTGTTATAGTTGTCTAGTTGGTAGGAAGAGCTCTTGAAGAAGTTGGAGGGCCTTTTCATGGTAAGATTTCGATTTGAGTGATTGAAAATCAGCGGAAGCATAAAAAATGGAGCAAGAGTGGTATATCCACTTATCCATGTTAGTTTTAGGAAAGCCAGTGCAGAAATAATTCTAATTATTGGCAATACTATTGACATTAGAGCAATGAAAATGGTTACATTCACATTATTATACGGTATTGTTGCATACTCGAGCTGTCTCCGAAGAACATGTACGTGTGGTGGTTTACTGTGATTTGTGCGGAGGTTTAGTTCGTATAAATATAGTGGTAATGGTTGTTCCAAGGTACGAAGGTGACAACTTGTAATTTGTCGTATGTAATGGCTTAGCTGTGATAATACCATTCTTTTGCATTCTTGAAGTTGAATGTGTCAGATGTAAGCTTCGGGGACATTTAATTGACAATGACGGCAACTAGAAATTGTTGCAGTGTCAAAAATCTAGATCTGGTCTTAGGAGTTGCAATGGCATTAGATTTACTGACCTAATATGAAACGGTAAATTGCTAGTTTCTTTTCGTTCTTTCTTTACCCAAAGACATGTTCTTCTCTTTCACCTCTCAATTTGGAGGGGATCAAAATGTGGGGTTTGGCGGAACGGGAAGGGCGTATTTGTACTTATAAATCATTTTGAATGTCAGAAATCATTGACTTATTACTTTCCGTGGATCATTTTCTGTCTCAATTGTGATCTCCCGATCAACTTGAACTAATGTTGGTCTTGCTACTGTTGTCTATTGACCTTGCGCCCCCTTTCCTTCACTCTTTTATGTGGTTTAAAATACTTTGTCATTATATCAACTTTTATCTTAATGCTTGCAGATTCCTGGAGCTCCTCCTCCGAAAGGAAGTATTGAACACCAGAAGAAAATTGGACTTTGGGGAGTAAAGCTACCTTCTGCAGACTCGATTGTTGTACGAAGAACACTAGCAGCTCTAACAGAGAATCCCCACGGTCTTCCTGGAAGGAATGAGAGCGCTGAGGCAGTTGAGAAAAGGGGAGCATACTGGTCAAACGTGAAGCCAGCTCATTTTGGTGTGAAAGTAGGCTCCAAATCCTTGTTGGGATTTTGGATTTGTTACGATCGGGGTTTTCTTTGGTCTTTTGGGAAGTTTTTCTTTTGGTAGGTGGCTTCTTCTGAAATTCCCTTCGTTCTTTAGCCTTGGTGGGTTCAGGAAGGAAGGTCCCTCTGAAGAGGAGGTGGAAAGCGCTTCATTCAAGATGTGGTTTGTAGGGCATGGTTATAGCAATGAGAGTCTTGCGGCACAGGGAAACTCAAAACCTGACATGGAAATTATAACAAGAGTAATGGGACCGGAAATTGGATACATCACCACTCCAATCACTCTTATTCAGTGTGCTCTGGTTCTTCTCAGCCAACGGGACAACCTACCAAAAGGTGGAGTCTACCCTCCAGGAATAGTGTTTGGTCATACTGATCTTCAGGAAAGACTTCAACAAAATGGGATATCATTTGACATCATCTCTAGGAGTACTCTTTCCTCTTGATTGCTCCGCTTTAATCCTTTGTTAGCCCAGGCAAAGTTATCTTGATCGGCAGAGAACCCTCTTTCCTTTTTTCTTTTGTCTTTTTTACATTTTGCAAGGGTACTAAAATTTACTTGTTCTGAATTCGATCATCTCTTAACCATTAGCACATTTGTTGAGGTGCATTTTACTTATATCTTTTAGGCTGATATTCTAGGAAAATAATATGATACAAAGTAGGCGGCGTAATTTATAATTACCCTTCTTTTATTTCGAGTAATTATTTATGGATTGATTGATCACTGTTTTAATCCCGCATTTTGTCCGATAAATCTTATAACCTCGATGTATAAAAGCCATTCTAAACTTCCCCTGGCCCTTGCTCCTATGATCTTCACCTCACTAATACTTAACTGATTCAGACAAATAATGATATGTACGAGGTTTTGTAGTTTCTCAATGCTTGGAAAAATATGAAAATTAGCAATACTGACGGGGCTGCCACTACAAAGGTCTGTTTTAGAAGGAAGAATGGGAATCTTGGGTTTGACAAGAGCCAGAAAATGAGAAAAATATCCGCTGGACGTTTGAGGGGAGAAAAGAAGACCTGACTGGAGGCTTGAACGAATACGAAAGCAGAGGTGGAGAAAGCAGTGTGATGGAAGACGGAAAGTGAAGCCATTATTAATCTGGGGGGGGGGGGGGAGGGGGTGTGATAGGATAAAAAATACTTTTGAAAGCATTTTTTTTGTAGTGTGAGATAAACTCCTTCACATATTGCTACAAGGGTTCCTTGCTCTGTTTCTGTAATTTAATATTCTGTATTTTGCATATATTATCTTGTTTTCATCTAGTTCTTCTGCCTATTTGCTATTTCCGGGGAGGTGCTGGATTTAGTCGTTAATTTCGTGCAGTGTAAAGATTCGCTTGCAGGCTGCTATCAATTGGCTCCGCAGCCTTTCATTAGAATGCTCCGGAAAACCAGTTTAAGATTAGATTAAAATAACTTATAAATAGCTTTTTGATTGTGATTTATAAAATAGACAGTAAACATGTGATGAGAGTTTTATTTTGATTTAAATGTGAAATATGTTTATAAGTTATTTCAATTGTAATACTAAACAAGGCCTTAATAAGTTGAGTTTGAAAGTATAGAACTTCCATTAACAAGTTAACTTTAGAGTACTATTTCTAGTCTTAATTATAAGATCTTGTTTGGAAGTAGTATAATTTTTGTAAAGCCCTTATCATATAAGAACGACAAAACCAATTTTTATCCATATTAATTCAATCTCAACTTGCTCGTTTTTGTTTTTGATGCACATTCAAAGAGTGATTCCACAACTTCTCGTTCAATATGTAATAGGTTTCGATTCTTTAGAATCGAAGAGACAAAATTTATTGAGGAATAGAATGGCAAACACAACTCGAAACGCTGAAGAAGAACAACGGGATTTTCTCTTTTATTTTTAATTAATTTAAATTTTCATTCAAGGTGGTCATGTGGCCTTATTGACATGAACATGGCAGCATACTGCAAGAGCTTGCGTTCAGCGCTACTGCTTCCTCCAGCTTCGATCACAGGGGTCACCGGACCTCTTGTCCTCTGCCTGTATCGCCGCCATGCAAACTGTATGTTCACGGCAGCCCACGTTCTCCAATTCGATGAGTAATATCTCGCCGTTCTCTTCAGCCTCTCGTTGGCAAACTTGTACCTGAAGTGGTCCGTCACGTACTTGAGGTGAGTTGAATCCAACCCAAAGGCTTCTGCCGATTCCAGGCATATGAACGTGGCGGACGATGCCGGAAGTCGGTCGAGGAACGGCCGGCGAAGGCACCAGGAGAGAAGCTCGTCCCCCAAGAAACCCCCAGCTTCGATTATGCTGGTGGCCACCATGCCTTTGCTTAGGCGTTGCATGCGTTTTATGCGCCCGCGGACTATGAATACCATTCTTGGCACTGGGTCCCCTTCCCTGATTATCTGTTCAACAAAAGTCATGTATATATTAATCAAAGACATGGTCTTCCCCGCTATCATATGTATAGTGATATCGATGCATGGATAAAAAGGATTATGTAGCAACTGTCTTCTTGATGTGTACCTTTTCGTCTTTAGAGAAGACTAGGGGTTTAACCCTATCACAGATGTTGTCAAGGATAAGATCATCCAAGTTGTGAAAACAGAGGTACCTGCGAAACAGAGACCACGTAGCTCCATCATCATTTTCTTCTTTTCCAGTCCAGCCTTATGTTATAGCGGCTTGACGATATGGATTTTATGATACACACACACACATATATATATATAGAGTGTGTGTGTGTGTGTGTATTAATCTCCAGAAAAGCGATTTGTCTGTTCTGCATCCGTTGAAATAAGTTGCAGAGAACTGAAACCATGGACTGGGGCAACTTTTGTTACCTTTTTGATGAGGTCTAAGCAAAGATAACGCTTGATGCTCTCCTCAATCCTTCAGGAAGGTCCCTGATCAATTCCATTTCGTCCTCTCCTCCCATTGCTGCCCATCGCTGGCGTTCAAACTGGCGAACCCTCTGTCTTAAATGGGACGGGAGCTGCCTCCTCCTCATCCACCATTCCATGTCACGACATCTCAGCTGCATCTTTCTTTTCTTCGCCATTACTGCGTGCAAGAATACCTTCACGGAAACCACAAATCTTCATATTAGACGTTTCATTTTGATGGAAATATTTTTCTTTTTTTATCATTTCTTCCTCTGGGTTTCATTATTATGTATGTTCTCTCTACCTGGATGTTACCAATCAACAGAGTGAAGAGCATTAGTCCGCTGAGTACGATGCAAATGCTGAAAATCACTTCTAGCCAGTTACTTGTGGGCTCAAGATCGTTGCCAAAAGTGCTGCGGCGTGGTAAACAAAAATTAATAGAACTCATTGAAAGGTAAAGAATCAAGTCTTTTGTTATATTTCTATAAGAGGTAAAGAACAGAACGTTTAATCAAATATGTTAGAGGACGTACGTACTAACAAATCATGAACAACAGACATCGATACAAAGTAAAATCCTAAAAACCTGATCTGATCCTAGGAAGCATTATAATTTACCTGTAAACGAACTTGGAATTGTTACGGGTTTTCTTCTCCAATAATAAATTGTAATAATCAAGAGGATGCTTTGGGAATATATATACCTGAGGGTCATCAAACCCCAAAATATGGGATAAAGAATCTTGACAGCCAGAGAGTTACTGGAAATGACCGGGAGAGCCCATTGGTAGATCCCATATTTAAAAGGTCCTTTCACATCTAAACACAATGGCTTTCTTGCGACGACTGTGAAGTTTCCATTACATGAAGTTCCTTCTGTGCCTGTTGGTGACAGAAACTTGTAACACACTTCATCTGAACATGACAGAGGGAGATCGCATCCATACCCTCTTTCACACTGCTGGCTCAGGCACGACGCTACACGTTGAATTGCAAGCACATACCAACACCCTCCTGCTACCTGTAAATAGCTAGCACATTCAGATCAGATGAACTTAAACTCGAAAGTGAGTTTGTGGGGTAGGAACAAACAATGGAGGGGACTAAAGGGCGTGGTTAATTACATGAGAAGCAATAAGGTAAGCTATGAGGTTGAGGCCAAAGCCCCACCAAATGGTGCCGAAGATATAGCCCGTGACTTTTTGCATCCTCCTCATCATGCAGATGCTGTGGTAAACCTTGGGCAGAAATTGAAACAAGAAGATCAATAGCATTATAGTCATTATGATTTTAATTTGCTCTTCTCTTATCAACTTTGGGAGTACAAGCCAAAACACCGCCTGCAAATGAAACGCAAACAGCAATTCAGCACAGCTAATACTTTATCCTAGCTAGTCTTTGGAAACAAGGATAGCCAAGAAAAAGTCCTAGGAAACTATACTATAAAGTTTGATTGATTTAATTTTTAATTAGTTGAAGTTAAAGAAGACTCTGATATGGTAAAGCTGATTATATTCTACTATACCATAGTTCTTTATTCATAATCAGATACCTTGTTGGTTAGGTAAAAGATAAACGTCCGAAACCGCTTACAAAGTCATTATATACGTACGCAATCAGCTTTTTCTGCCGTGACAGAGAAATAAGCTAGCGGGGAACGAGGAGTAAATTGGAGTATCGAAAAGACATAGGAATCATTGCTTTATGATCAACCCATCACGTGGCAATGACGCTTGAAGAATTGAAAGGGTTTGGGAATGAACGAGAAAATTTTTCTTGCCTGAGGAACGGGAAGTATCACAAAGGCGTCGAACCAGAAGCCCCTGAATGACCTCAGGTAATGCGCTGCTATGGCACGCGCGTCCCACACCAGCTTCCCACACCCAACCACCATCGACTCCTTCGACACGTACGCCAGCCTGAACTGCAACCACACGTGGAACACGTGAACCACGTCCACCAACGTCCTCAGCACCGTCACTATCGCCGCTAAACCGCCGTCCATGTACAGGCACGGCGTCCCGTCCCTCCCAATTGACAGCGCGTAGAAGAACAACGGGTCCACCGCCAGCGCCAACCCTCTCGCCAGCAGCAGAGCCCTGTTCCAGGTCTGCACGCGCTTGCTCCTCGGGTCCAACAGTCGACCGAACGGCCCCGATTTGGGTCGTTGCCTCGGATTCCTCACCGCGGTTCTGTTCTGGATAGGGACTAAGGAAGAACCCGCGGAAGCCTCCCATTGTGGCGGATGATAGCTGTCGCAGCTGGTGGAGTGGAAGACGGGAACACCCACCTGAGTACAGGCATAGCACTCGACGGACGAATTGGCGTTTGGACTAGTGTCATCAGGCGACGACGTCGAGGCCACTGTCCCCGCCGCCGCTGCTACTGACAATAACTTCCCAAGCACCTAGGGAGAGAAGAAGAGAGCGGGCATGATTGGTCATAGAGAGAAACCATGGGAGGGAGTTGTAGATATTAAAGAGCAGGAAGAAGGGAGAGAGCAAAATGAATGTAAAGAGAGGAAGGGTTGATAAGCTAAGGACGGATGACGACCATGAAAGGAGAGAGAAGGAGGGAGAGAGAAGAAGAGGTGTGGCTGAGAGTAGAGATGTGCGTGTCAGTTAGAGCACATGAAATGAGAGTGAGGACCCTGATATTTGAGGGAAGGTAACGCCCTCACGGCTCCGAAACTGAATTGCCGTGGTGGGGTTCCACTGGGGTTCATGTATACTCACCTCTTCCACTGTGACTCTCTCTCTGTAACTGTAAATCTAGTTTCTTGTTTCTTGTTTTTTTTTTTTCTCTCCCAAAAAAACAAGGTAGAGTCCGGCGTCTGGTTGCGGTGGCCTTGCTGGTTGGCCCCCCCCCGGGTTTCCGACGGGGGACCACTGTCCTTCTACTTTTGTTCTTGCTCTTCATTCCCGGCCCTTTTTGCCTTTTATTCATCATTTCCCAGTAATTAATATATTCCATCAATCAATCAAGTCATATCTATATTCCATCAATCATTCTGAGTTCTCACTTGAGTTCTCCGTGCTGAACAAGAGCAGGTCGCTTAAAAATTAAGACAAAGCATTAAATAATTATTCCCTCCAATTTTATTTTTTACCAGCGCCCTCCAATTTTATTTAGAATATCCTATGTATTGGATTTTGATACGGGAGAATTATAATTAATTCTCATAAAAGAAAAAAATAACAAAATAAGTTCTAGATGTTTTTATTCTTTACTGTATAACTTGTATATACAAGCTGCTCAATTGTTATTAAAACTTTTAGTAATTATTTCTCTTTTGTGAAACTTGATTGTAATTCTCATTTTTAATAGGAGTTATCCCGCTTGAGATATTTATAACTCATCTTTAACAATGTTCTTATTTCTTTACTCTTTTCCTCCTGATGAAAGCGGGTGATTTTGAAAAGTTAATAAAAAAAAAAAGTTAACAGTTTCCTAATTTTCTTACTTTTTTTCAACAATAATTCATAAGGCTTTAAAAAATAATAAAAATAATGTTTTTTTAAAAAAAAAAAAGGAACCAGCAGAGTGTATGGCGTGCCCGACCCAGCGCCCTGCAGTATATATCATTATTTTAATAGTAACATTATATGAGATTTTCCTAACCGTTGATGAAAAAATGCTGTAGTATTACTTTAATCATTGTG